>NC_134857.1:123932392-123949892 GCF_049852395.1 Peromyscus maniculatus bairdii | reverse complement strand
TATTTAGTAAGTGTTAATTACATGAGATTGTGCAGTTTTATTTAATTTACTAATAGGGGAGGAATACAGAATAACCATTTAAGAATCAGAATCTTAATATTTTTTATTGAAAATTAGCCAGTTACCTCATCTGCTGTGTGGAGGCTCCTGTGAGCCCTGCCGGCACCCAGAAGGACTTACAGGGTTTTACAGTGTCAGTTTTAATGAGGTCAATCTATAGGACCTAGTTGAGAGCAGTGAGTGGGTAACATAAATGTTTGAGAAACACACTTTGAACTTGAGGCAAGGCCATCCGTAGGTCCAGGAGTGCAACAAATAAGATAACGACCCCACCCCACCCCCCTTTAATGCAAAAGCCCAACACTCTCCCAGTGTGTGCCTTATCTTGCTGTGTTGCTGGTTTATGCTATTTCCCAACTTAGTAAATTATTTTTAAAAAATCACAGTTTATTCCAGAATATGCTTGGTGAGGAGAAGGGTGGAGGGAGGAGATGGGTGGGGTATCAGATTGTGAAGACTGAACACACACAGTGGCCGTGCTGGGACCTAGTGCAAAGGACACATTGGGATGTGGGCAGCACCCCACTAGCTCCTCGTTGAGTATGAGAGGAGGTCAGTGAAGGTGTGAGGAAGTGGGAAGGTGGTTGTTTTGTGTTTACAGGATTGCCTATGTTGTGCCTTTGATGGGAGGCAGCTGCTTTCTACACCTTGTTCAGGATGGGACTTGTAGGGTGTTCATATTGGAACACAAAATACGGTTTAGGCAATGAAGGAGAATCTGCTAGTGTATATTTTCTTAATGTTGGGAAATTTAATGTCCCTAAAACAGAGGGAGACAGGTGGCCTTCAGAAATTAATTGCACATAAAAGGCTTAAGGAAACGAAACTTAAGGGAATGATCTTGTCGGGCGGGCACTGTGTTTTCGGGGGTGGTGTTAATTAAGCACATTTCCCCGTTGGCATGAGTAGCTCCCATTTTTGCCCTCGGTGCTCTGCTCACCATGAGCACAGTCAATTCAAGGTAGTTTCTGTAAATAAAGGTTCTGGGCAAGCGGAATGTGGTCCAGAGAGGTATTAATGAGAGGGCGAGAGGGAAGAGTTAATGAAAACACACTTCCTAGGGGAACATAAACTGCTTTTTGGAGAATGCTTTAAAATGATTTTCCCAAAACCCTGTGGCGTTTCTTTTCTACGGGAGATGAGATGAGGAGAAATGACAAATAGTGCCATGTTATTATTTTCTTTTCTCTTGTTCTCCGTGTTTGGGGGTTGAGAAAATTGGATATTTATTTTGGCCATTTTCCTTCCATTCGCAGAAGCAATTACATTTGAGTGCATGATGCATAGTAAATGTATTTAGCCGTCCTCTGTCTTAAAAATAATGAGTTGGTTATTTGTGTGGCCCTTTAAAGGCAGTTCATTGTATGGGAAGTGTCAGCCCCCATCACTGGTCCTTTTAAACTTTGGTTCTTCTGAAATGTGTCTGTGGTGTTAGGGATGTGCTGTTCAGTCACTGTGCTGTGGCTCTGGCTTTTGTATATTCTGAGGAAAATAAGTTTAAGATTCTCAACTGAAATGTCACATTTGCCTGAAGTCTGGGTCCAGTGATGTTTGAGGAGCTTCACAGCTTGATGGCTTCTGTCATTTGGAGGAGGCTTGGCCAGTTCCAAAAAGATATGCTTTCTTGGATGTTAGAAAAATCAGAAATGGTGACTCATCCCCCCCGCCCCCTAGATTCCTGCCTGCTCTGGATTTTTTTCTTCCATTCACAAGTGTATGGGGAATCTTCTAGAATTTTCTGTGCTTTAGTTGGAGGAAGATTTAGCAAAGCTTTCTAGGTTCCGTATCACTTCACATCTCCCCATAGTTACATAATTGGCGTTGTGAGTGTCCATCGTAGAGGACATTTGATGATCATTTATTAAATATGCTTGCTGGCTGCTGGCACATCTTTGTTCTGGACAGACAAATTACCTTTCTCACACGGAGCTTACACTCTGGGGAACTGAGCCTCCACCACTTTAATTAGCTTGGAAGTGGGGGTTGGAGACGCAGGCCTTCGGTAAGTTAGGGAAGGGTGGAAGCAAGAACTTCCTGAGATGTTCCAGATGTCATTTTTAAAGAACCCTCCAAACCTAGACGTTACTCCGGTTTGGTCGTTGCACACAGACTGTGTTTGGCGGCTGTGCGTTGCCATTCGTAACTCAGATGTTGGAGTCAGGCTTCCCGTGGAACCCTGTTCTTCGCCCCTTCTTAGGTTAGTAGGAGCACATCCCATGTATCGATTGCCGTGCCTGTAATATTTATGTAACACCACGCGACAAAGGCGGGAGACTGAAGAAACAAAACCAGACCTGTACATGTGAACATAGTCTTTGTCACACACCTGCCCTGGAGGGAGAAGCCAGGATGGGTGAGGAGGGGTTACAGCAAGACAGCAGAATAATAATGCTCTCTCAGTCAGACTCAGTGACAGCTTTGTTACCCCTGCTTTAAAGGGGAGGAACCTGGGACAGTTTGAGTCACTTGCCACAGGTGACACAAATGAGCCCGTAAAACCCCAAACTTCTCAGGGACCTTGCTCTGAATGGCCCTGTGGCTATTTTAAAAGTCCAAGACCCCCCATGAGGTGAGCCCTTCTAATTGATTCCATTTGGAGAGGACCTCGCTTTAAGGGAGTTCAAGGATGGTAGACGTCTACATCTGAAGCTTCTCAGAGTCCATTTACCATCTCATTTTCTCTGCTAGTAAAACATGTTCTGCTTCGGAGCAAGGCGCACAGAGAGCCTCCATCAAGTCACAGTTGGGAAGTAATCTAATAAAAGAAGATTAGTGAACGTGGAGGCGACGAAAGCTGTGCTGTTTAATGCCTCTCAAGTTTAGCATTTTAGCTAAGATGCCCATTCTTATTTCTTGCAGGTCTGCTGAAAGGTCAGAGTAATGCAGAATGCGTGCCTTCATCTCAGATTTTGTTCATCACAGGTGGATCCCATGTGTCTTCAGTAGACCTCTGTAACCAGCGCCGGCCCCATGCCTTCGCACCTTCTTTAGTCTTGAGTGCCCTTCCTGCATTTATCGGTGTATTAAAATGACTGAATATGGACATTAAGGACTCCATGAACCTGGGCTAATGGGAGACGGTAGCGAGAATGAAAAAAGATCCACCGAAGGACATCTTGGGGGGGGTGGGTGCTTGGGGGGAGGGGAATGACTAATGAAGCTAATTAAAAGAAGCATTGGAATCTGCTTTCTACCCTCATTAACAATTAGCAGGGCACCGGCCAGAGTTTGTACCCTGTGTTTTACCTTAACAACATTCTGTTTGCTCTTTGTATATTTAAGTGTTGTAATGAAATGTGTTTCAATCAAACTGAACATGAGTTAAAGGAGAAGAGATGTGGCTTTTGTGATATTATATCACGAACACTTTTATTGTATCTCTGTAAAATACAATGTATGTATGCATGTGAGTGTTCTTGTCCTGATGTTGCTCCGCCCATGGCAAAGATTAAAAAGAGAAAAGAAAAAAAAAATACAAAAAAGGAAAAAAAGAAAAAAAAAAGAGTCAGGCTCATAGCCGATACTATGTAGAAATCCCCCCTACTTCTAATTTGCTGAATGAAGAAAAAAAAATCTTTTATTTGTGATATTTTCAGAGACATTTGCTCTAGTATGGTGTATTTAAATAATAAAAACTTAAAAGAAAAATATTCAACAGAGTTTGGGTTTAAACTCTGCTTTTTCTCTTATGTATTTTGGAAAAATTAGTGGTATTTTTGTTGTTGTTGTTGTTGTTATTGTTGTCGTCTACAACCAACATTTAAATTTGGGGGTGAGGGGAGGGTTGACCCCTGTATTTAGCTCCAGGCTAATAAAGTAGTCCTCACATTATTTCACCATGCCATTTTAAGCGAAGAACGTCATGTTAACAGCACCTTGCTTCGGAGTCTTTGGTGTGTATACATGGATACTTGCTGGCTGTTTCTGCTCTGCTCCCAGGAGGAAAGCCTTGGGTATTATTGGTCACAGCACAAGCATCTTCTCCTGTCAGGTTTCGTAGCTTTTGATCGCAACAGCATTTCTAGAGCCATCTGTGTGTGATCTGAAGTCCCGTTAGTTTAGGGACTCCAGAGCTCACTCTGGCCTTGGTGGTCCTGGGTGGGAGCCCTGTTCCTTTTGAGCTTCTTCCTTGGTGCCTTTTCCTGGTAATTACTGGGGGAGGATTCAGGTCTCCTTCAGTCTTGAGGTAGTTGCTGGCTCCTAGTTGCTAATCTCAGAGGGTCTCCACCACAGTGCCCACAGAGGTTCCTCTGGAAGCTGTGGAGTAGCGTGCTTCAGTAGCTGCCCTGTTCCTAAGGGACCTAGCAAGAGCCAAATGGGCCTGGATGCCAGGGTGCTACCATGACTGGTTCCGGGAGGCAGACCTCAGCTGCAGCCTCACAGGCTGCTGACACCTGGGCTTGCATGCTGCTAATGCTGTTTTCTAAAAATAGTGTTTTATTCTGTTTGATCGAATCTCCTGATGAAGACCCTGCTAACTTCCTGCTTCCAAAGATCCAAGCCAGTGGGAGAAGTTGGTTGTTGAAACAGCAGACCTCCTGTAAGAGAATTTAAAGGCAGAATGTTAAAGTGAATCATTTGCCTTCATTTTAGAAAAAAGAAAATGCAAGGAGAATAACAGAAGATAAAGAAATACATGTGTGTACACGACACACACACACACACACACACACATGACCTGAGGTGGATCCTTGGAGAATTTCTCTAAACTTGTTCAGATTTAACTACTCCCCCTCCTCCCCTTAAGATACTTTCTGAAAGAATTTGGTCTGTTCAAGGGGGGAGGTGTTGTTCAGAGGAGTGCAGACATCTATGTTTTTAGCAAAAGCACTCATGTCACATGTAGTGTAGAAATTCAAAGGACGTGGCTAATAACTTTTAGTAATACAGTATGGCATTCAGCGATGGGGAGGGCAAAGGTCATTACCGCCTTTTAAATGAACTATTATATGGCTGGCTCCTCAAGCACTGTGGCGTATTTCCTAACGAGCTTCTAAAAGCATTTCTTAAGTTGCAGACCTATAAGATTACAAATGTCACTCATGTTAGTATAATCCACATGCAAGTGATGAAGCCTTCTCTTTGATGTGCTAAATTGGAGAAGGACTAATGGAGCTATGAATATACAATAGAACATATTTAAGTAGTAGTCTTGCTTTAGGTGAAACACTTTCTTGAAACCAGAGGCATTTCAAACAATAAAACCCGGCTCTAATGGGGATGCTCGATGTGGATAGACAGCCTCTAAAAACACTCAGGTTTATTCCGATATGAGCAGTGATTGTGTGCAGTGCCTCCCCAAGCCCCAATGTTCCCTTGGGGGTGGGGGACCCTGAGCTTACCCACCTTTCTTCCACTGCCTTGGTGATGTGGGTGAGTGTTCTTCTGAAAGAACTTAACACGAACCACGTCACACAGCAAGACAGGCCCCGGTCCTTACAAGCACGCACAATTAAAATAAAAGCAAACATTCCTGAGCCTCGCTGAACTCCTGATAAAAAATTATGTTTATGATACATATAAATGTCTCAATCATGCAAATTGTCACTCTTGCTAATGAAACAATTTTGTGTGAAGATTGTCCTCTAAAGGGTTTAATGTGGGTTTTTTTTTGTTGTTGTTGTTTTTTACCTGTGTGTCTTCCTAGACTTACACACACGAAAAGCCTGGGAGCCTGAAGACATTCCAAACTAAATCATTCCCCACAAGAAACTATTTCCAGCCCTTTCTGGTTTACTAGGAAATAGTTTAACGCGGACTGTTGTGTCTCATAACACAAAGTGAGGAGACTGCGGCATGGAAATGAAACATGGGAAATAACCAGCCCCTTAATATTAACTATATTTAAATTCTTTCTGTTGCCTTTATTCACACTGATATTTAAAACAACTAATCATCTAAAATGAAGCTCTTCCATTAAATGCCTTTAAATGTCAGTATAGTAGGATTCTAATGTTCAGTACTGGTTACATAAAATATTTCTGAGGGTCAATAAATTATGGAACAAACAGTGAATCTAAGAGCTATCTATCGAGAGCAGAGTGAAGAGTTTCCATATAGCTTAAATAATTGTTCTGAATTAAAAGTGGTTGTCCAAAGAGACTTTCAGGGGCCAGGGTAGGGTCAGGGTGGAGGTGGGGTGGGGTGTGAGTCCCATCCCGGACCCTCGCTGCCTCGCCCTCACTTTAGGAGGATGTTGCCAACACGGATCATTTACAGGTTAATGTTCATCTTGGTTTTGTTACCTAGACTCACCTATTGTCAGTCCAGCCAAGTCACAGGAATGCTTACTGCAGTTAAAAAGCAATTTGTTTCCACGAAACTGCAATTAAAGTATTACCAAGCAGCCATTTTAGATTGGCAGTGCTCTGAAGGCATGTTAAACAGCCAGCAACTTGCACTTGCAGAGGCTGAGATCTGACAGGCGGCGAACGATAACACCTTCCCCGGCACTGAGCACCTAGTTAACTGGCATTTGTAGCTAGCTCTCTGTTCCCATTGTACACATGCTGAGAGCAACACGTCAGGACCTATTTTTGGAAGGTGAACTTGTAACTCACCTCGAGTGAATATGATTTTCGGTTGTACAGGGCGTGCTTTATGCGCATAGATGTGGAGATGTGTGCACGCATCCTAGAGGGAATGTTTTCAGGTTTGGATTGATTCTGCTGAGAATGGACTGCAACTCAGAGGCCTCAAGCCAATAATGTACTACAGGTCCTGACATGTTACAGCTGTGTAAACAGGGCATTCTCTCTCCTAAATCACAACTAATAAAGCATAGGATGAAAAATCAATTGATTCTGTTGTAAGTTCTTTGAATGACCCTGGAAAGTCATTTAACGATTCAGTCAGAATGGACAATCCACCCAAGATCCCCCTTTTCTGACCTCCCCTCACAACTAATAGGGGAGTCTTAGTGGGCGTGAGCAGCACCACGGCCCATCCTGACTGGCTGGGAAGAGGGGGAAAGGGTGGGAATAGTTTTTCTTGCTTATCTATGAAACTAAATCCCACATGTGAAATGCACAGGTCTCACTGAAGAGCTGAAGCATTGGCCTTAGAGCCTACGAGAGGGCATATTTCAAAAGTTGTGGAGTTCCTGCTGAATTTTAACCAGGTTGGGAACAATCATTAGCTAGTCCAGCAGGAAGTGCCTCACCTTCCTTCAGCCCAGAAAGATCTCCTTACCTGGAACCCAAAGGTTTACACCTTCAGCTTCTCCGAAAACATTTCCCACATCTATGCTTTCCCATGTGCTGTTTCTTGGTTGTTTTTTTTTTTTTTTTTTTTTTTGAGAAAACACTAAAGATGTTCTTCCTAAATTAATTGTTCATTTTCAGTGAATTGACTGTTTCAGAAACTGTAAAGCAAAAGAATCTGAGGACAAACCGAATTTCCAAATGAAGATTAATTATAGAAGCTGGAAAGGAAATGGATTGCTTGGGCGGCGTTTGTTCGCCTTTTTCTTTAGAAGTTTGCTAGAGATGGGTGTGTCAAAGTGTGAACATTCCTTTAAGGCTTCCAATTCAATTTCTTTCAAGTGTGGGACTTACAGTTGCCATAAATCTCACATCATTTTAACTATACTACTTCCTGTAAGAATTCTATCTTGCAGTTGTGTAGAGTTCTATAAACGTGTTACCATTTACAGTAAACACATATCCATGTAGTCTCATGAGCCTTCATGGTATTCTTCTTGTTTAGTATTCAGTTTTATGTGGTAGGGAAGTTTTACTTGGTTGCTCTCGTTTTGTAGGCCGGGTAAGACGGGGTCTTTGCTCTTTAGCCTAGGCTGGCCCCAAACTCATAGTGATCCTCCTGCCTTAGCCTCTGATGTATTGGGATTCCAGGTGTGTGCCACCGTGCCTGGCTTGCATTACTCAGTTTTATAGATGAGTAATTTGAGGTTCTAAGAGGTGATTAAGCATGCAAAGTGAGGGAGTGCTCACTGGAAGGCTAAAATTTAAGAGTATGTAAAAAGTCCTCAGTAATTAATGTTTATTATATTACTTCTTAGATGTGAAATTAGTATTAAAAATCCATAATGAACAGAATATCACACCTTTATGTAAGTGCAGGATTAGGTGTTGGAGAGATGGCTCAGTGATTAAGATTATTGGCTGCTCTTAGAGAACCTGAGTTCTGTCCCCAACCTCATACTAGGCAGCTCAAAAATCACTTACAACACTAGCTCCCAGTCTGTCTCCTGGTCTCTTCTGGAAACTCAAGACACATGACATATGCACATACAGACACACAGATATACCATATGTATATACATATACAGACACACACACAAACACACACCACATGGCATATACATATACAGATACAGACATAAACATGCACACCCCCCCACATGACATGTATGCATATAGACCCATACATACATGCACACACACACACACAAATTTTAAAAATACATAAAAATTATGTGCAGAGTGGGTATATGCACTTGTTTGCCTGTCTCCAGCATAGTGGTACCCCACTTTCTGTTTGAACTCCGAGCATTTGTGGAAAACAGCCTTGTAAGCTGAGACTCTAACGGCGGCATACTTCCTCCTATGGCCTATAGCTAGCTTCTTTTCCCTGAAAATATTAAAATATTGTATTTTATTCTTCCCCAATCTGAAATATTAACTGCTTTAGGTTGCCTTCATATTTCAGCTTTACTCTAAAAGAATATCTTTTTCAGGATTAAGAAATCTCAACTACCTTATCATGACTAACTATAAATTCATAATGACTCTGACCACAAATTGTTGCTGAGAAAAAGAACAAGGCTTTAGGAATTGTATTAGTTTAGACAGCAAGACAGATAAATATATCCCACATAAATTAATACATGGTATTTTTTAAATCTTCAGCTGAACTAAGTGGTTCAAGCCATATAAAAGGCCAGGTGTTACCTATCTCTCTCTTGTGTGTGTGTGTGTGTGTGTGTGTGTGTGTGTGTGTGTGTGTGTGATGTGTGTGATGTGTGTGATGTGTGTGATGTGTGTGTGTGTGTGATGTGTGTGCACATGAGCTCGAGCTCACATGTACCCTTACTCGGGTGTGGGTGTGTGGGGACCAAAAGTCACTGTTAGGTGTTTTAATAGATTCTCTGCCTGATTATTTGGTTATTTGACACAGGTTCTCACCATGCAGCCTTAGCTGACTTGGTACTCACCTGACCAGGCTGGCCTAAGACACAGAGACCCACCTGCCTCTGCCTCCTGAGTGCTAGAGTTAAAGGCTTGCGCCACCACACCTGGCCATCTTCACCTTATTCTTGAGATAATGGTTTCAATGAGGCTCTGGCTAGACTGGGAGGACACCAAGCTGCAGGGACCCTCTCCTCTGCCTCCCAGAGCTGGGATAACAAGTGTGCATCCCTACTCTCTCTGCTCTAGATTACAAGTGTGCACCCCTACTCTCTCTGCTCTAGATTACAAGTGTACACCACCACTCTTTCTGCTCTAGATTACAAGTGTGCATCCCCACTCTCTCAGCTCTAGATAACAAGTGTGCATACCCACTCTCTCAGCTCTAGATTACAAGTGTGCATCCCTATTCTCTCTGCTCTAGATTACAAGTGTGCATCCCCACTCTCTCTGCTCTAGATCACAAGTGTACATCCCCACTCTTTCTGCTCTAGATTACAAGTGTGCATCCCCACTCTTTCTGCTCTAGATTACAAGTGTGCATCCCCACTCTCTCAGCTCTAGATCACAAGTGTGCATACCCACTCTCTCAGCTCTAGATCACAAGTGTGCATACTCACTCTCTCAGCTCTAGATCACAGTGTGCATCCCCACTTTCTCAGCTCTAGATTACAAGTGTGCACCACCACTCTTTCTGCTCTAGATTACAAGTGTGCATTCCCACTCTCTCAGCTCTAGATTACAAGTGTGCACCACCACTCTTTCTGCTCTAGATTACAAGTGTGCATTCCCACTCTCTCAGCTCTAGATTACAAGTGTGCACCACCACTCTCTCAGCTCTAGATCACAAGTGTGCATCCCCACTCTTTCTGCTCTAGATTACAAGTGTTCACCCTGACTCTCTCAGCTCTAGATCACAAGTGTACATCCCCACTCTCTCAGCTCTAGATTACAAGTGTGCATCCCCACTCTGCTCTAGATTACAAGTGTGCATCCCCACTCTCTCTGCTCTAGATCACAAGTGTGCATCCCCACTCTCTTGGCTCTAGATTACAAGTGTGCATCCCCACTCTCTCAGCTCTAGATTACAAGTGTGCATTTGCACTCTCTCTGCTCTAGATCACAAGTGTGCATCCCCACTCTCTCGGCTCTAGATTACAAGTGTGCACCCCTACTCTCTCGGCTCTAGATTACAAGTGTGCATCCCCACTCTCTCAGCTCTAGATCACAAGTGTTCACCCCCACTCTCTCGGCTCTAGATTACAAGTATGCATCTGCACTCTCTCTGCTCTAGATTACAAGTGTGCATCCCCACTCTCTCTGCTCTAGATCACAAGTGTGCATCCCCACTCTTTCTGCTCTAGATTTCAAGTGTGCATCCCCACTCTCTCAGCTCTAGATCACAAGTGTGCATACCCACTCTCTCAGCTCTAGATCACAAGTGTGCATACTCACTCTCTCAGCTCTAGATCACAGTGTGCATCCCCACTTTCTCAGCTCTAGATTACAAGTGTGCACCACCACTCTCTTGGCTCTAGATCACAAGTGTACATTCCCACTCTCTCAGCTCTAGATTACAAGTGTGCACCACCACTCTTTCTGCTCTAGATTACAAGTGTGCATTCCCACTCTCTCAGCTCTAGATTACAAGTGTGCACCACCACTCTCTCAGCTCTAGATCACAAGTGTGCATCCCCACTCTTTCTGCTCTAGATTACAAGTGTTCACCCTGACTCTCTCAGCTCTAGATCACAAGTGTACATCCCCACTCTCTCAGCTCTAGATTACAAGTGTGCATCCCCACTCTGCTCTAGATTACAAGTGTGCATCCCCACTCTCTCTGCTCTAGATCACAAGTGTGCATCCCCACTCTCTTGGCTCTAGATTACAAGTGTGCATCCCCACTCTCTCAGCTCTAGATTACAAGTGTGCATTTGCACTCTCTCTGCTCTAGATCACAAGTGTGCATCCCCACTCTCTCGGCTCTAGATTACAAGTGTGCACCCCTACTCTCTCGGCTCTAGATTACAAGTGTGCATCCCCACTCTCTCAGCTCTAGATCACAAGTGTTCACCCCCACTCTCTCGGCTCTAGATTACAAGTATGCATCTGCACTCTCTCTGCTCTAGATTACAAGTGTGCATCCCCACTCTCTCTGCTCTAGATCACAAGTGTGCATCCCCACTCTTTCTGCTCTAGATTTCAAGTGTGCATCCCCACTCTCTCAGCTCTAGATCACAAGTGTGCATACCCACTCTCTCAGCTCTAGATCACAAGTGTGAATCCCCACTCTCTCAGCTTTAGATCACAGGTGTGCACCACCACTCAGCTTTAGATTACTAGTGTGCATCCTCTTTTCACCTGAGTGCTGGGGATCCCGACTCAGGTCCTCATGGTTGCACAGCCAGCGCTCTAACTCTGTATCAGTTACTTTTCTGTTGTTGCAACTTAAGGGAGAAAGGGTTTATTTTAGCTTATGGCTCCTGTCTATCTAAAAGCTGCCCCCAGTGACCCACCTCTTCCAGCAAAGGTCCACAACCTTCCCAAACAGCACCGCCTGCTGGGACTAGATGTTCAACTATGTGAACCTATTTCTCATCCAAACCATTACACACTCTGGGCCATCTCTCTCACTTCAAGTTGAATTATTACAAGTCATTGCAAAGCCAGGTGTGGTAGAAGATACCTGTAAGCCTAGTGCTTGGATTTGGAGCCTGGAGAATTAGGGGAGCAAGAGCAATTTTGGCTACATAAGACTCTGTCTCTATGTAAATAAATAAATAAATAAATGTAAAGTCATTGTGTATTTATATAAAGTACATATACACACAGACATGACAATTTTTATAGAAAAGTTTTACTTGTCTTAGCATATGTGAAAAGCATACACATGATGAAAAAAACCAATATTTGTATTTGTTGTTTTAAGATAGAAAAGCACTGAAGTATTCAAATGGAACAGATTATACTTTTAATTACATTCAAACAGAATTCTAAGTTGATTTTTAAAAACTTGTTGGCTGTTCTTCCTATTCTCCCATTAATTGCCAGAGTCCAAAAAGATATCAAGATTTGTAAATAAATTACGGTAACACACCATTAGATCCAAGTTGCTTCATTACAAAGAGCAGAATAGTTAAGGAGAAAGGCGAAAGGAATGCTGCACTTTAATAAAATATTCTTCGATGTTGTTGTAAAGGTTAAACTCGAAAATACTTGTGTTTTTGCATATGTATGTGTGTATATGTGTTTGTGTGTATATGTATACATGTCTTGCACACACACACATTCACACACACACACACACACACACACACACACACACACACACACAATCTTTTGGCTATCATGGGTTTGAGTGCCAAAGCACCAGATCTCAACATCCAACAACTTTTCTTTATTTTTTTCTTGTAATGTCTCACAACTCAGTGGCCCTTTGCAGGTTATCTGTTTAACCTTTTATTCTGTTATGTACAAGAGAAGAATGTTAGCCAATATATATTTATTTCAGCCTGAAGATTAAATTGCCCTTCTCCCTGGATACAGATGGCTATACATATATCCCCTTTAATTTGGAAGGTTCCAGAAAACATGCATAAGTGAATGTACTTAGAGACTCAAAACTGTGGAATATCCGTAGTAAATAGCAAAACAGTACATATTTGTTATTACATTATTTTTATTTTATGTGTATATGTGAGTGGCTGTACATATGTAAGTGTACTATGTGAATGTCTGGTGCTTGCAGAACTCAAAAGGGAGCATCAAATTCTCTAGACCTGGAGTTATAGGCAGTTGTGAGCCACCATGCTGGTGCTAGGAACTGAACCAGGGTCATCTCCTAAAGCAGCAAGTGCCCTTAACCCCTAAGCCATCTCAGTCTGTAGCCTCACTGTGTATGTTTGTGACATGTTTCTTTATGACTCACACTCATGAAGCAGGAAGTCTGGTGCAGTAGGCAGAGTTTGCCACTGTAGAGACCACAGCTGTCCTGCACACAACTCATCCCTTACACTGCTCTCTATGGCATGCCCTGAACTGAAACAGAGTCCAGTTTTTCTATAAATACCTTCTTTTTTCTTTTTTCTCCTTCCTTCCTTCCTTCCTTCCTTCCTTCCTTCCTTCCTTCCTTCCTTCCTTCCTTCCTTCCTTCCTTCCTTCCTTCCTTCCTCCCTCCCTCCCTCCCTCCCTCCCTCCCTCCCTCCCTTCCTTCCTTCCTCCCCCCCCCCTCCCTCCCTCCCTCCCTCTCTTTCTTTTTTCTCCCAACTTGATGCAAGCTAGATTTATTCAGGCAGAGGGAACCTCACCTGAAAAAATACCTCCAACAGAGTGCCTGTAGGCAGGCAAGTCTATAAGGACTTTCTTGATTAGTGATTGACTGGAGAGGGCCCAGCCCCCTGTGGGAAGTGCCACCCCCTGGGCAGGTGGTTCTAGGTGGTAATAAGGAAATAGGCTGAGCAAGCCCTGATGAGCAAGCCAGTAAACAGCATTCCTCCATGGCGTCTGCATCAGCTCCTGCCTTTTCTCCCTTTTGTGATGGACTGTCTATAAACTGTAAGCGGAAGCAAACTCATTCCCAAGTTGCTTTTAATCATGGTATTTTATCACAACAGTAGAAACCAAAGTAAGACACCTTCTGCAGCAGAACTCCATAACCTAAGTGAGTAACAGCTGAATAGTGCTTATTGGCTTTCTTTTAGGGGGTGTGTTAGATACTCAAAGAATTTAGGCTATTTTTCTTCAGATTCTCAGTTACAGAGAGAGTTCTAGGACAGCCAGGGTTACAGAGAAACCCTGGAGAATAATAGCTGCAGCAACAATAAAATCTGGGTTATAGGGAAATTCTTCTTCTTCTTCTTCTTCTTCTTCTTCTTCTTCTTCTTCTTCTTCTTCTTCTTCTTCTTCTTCTTCTTCTTCTTCTTCTTCTTCTTCTTCTTCTTCTTCTCCTTCTCCTTCTCCTTCTCCTTCTCCTTCTCCTTCTCCTTCTCCTTCTCCTTCTCCTTCTCCTTCTCCTTCTCCTTCTCCTTCTCCTTCTCCTTCTCCTTCTTCTTCTCTTCTTCTTCTCTTCCTCCTCCTCCCTTCTCCTCTTCATCCTCTCCTCCTTCTCCTCTTCCTTCTCCTCTTCCTCCTCTTCTCCTCCTTCTTCTCCTTCTCTTCATCCTCTCCTCCTCTCCTCCTCCTTCTTCTCTTCCTCCTTCTCCTCCTTCTCCTCTTCCTCCTCTTCTCCTTCTTCTCCTCCTCCTTTTCTCTTCCTCCTCCTCTTCTTCCTCCCCCTCATCCTCTTGAACTTTTTATGAAGTAATTCTATCTCAGAAATAGGGGAGCAGAGAGACTGGTGAAGAAACGACCGGCTCTTGGAATAAGATTGAGCGGCCGGGTCTCGCCATGATCAGAGATGGGCAGACCATTTCTCACCGCTGCCCCACTCCTGGCCTCATTTCAATGGCTGATCTTATTTCCTTGTTGTTAATCAGTCTCTCCATCCTAAGGACCTGTGTACAGATGCTGTTAGCATAGATGGTAGCTCCCAATCCCTGCTCTTGGTGCAGAAAGCCAGTGCATGGCTATGACCTTAGGTCTCAGATACTCAGAGTGCTGGTGGGTTTTGAAAGTGCTGACATGTCACAGGTATGTAGGGGAAAGCAGAAGCCTGGTGAAATTTTAACATGGAGCGGACTCCACAGTTTTTAGGCATGACTGGGGGCACCATTGCAGCAAGACTTTTTCTTTCTGGTTTGTGATAGTCTCCAAGACAAGTGCAGATGGAAGAGGCAGGGGCGAGTTTTGTTGTTTGTGAGTGTATGGGCCTGATAAACTATCCTGAATTTTAAAGGGCAGGTGGTCCCACGTGGATTTCTGACTCTCAAGGTTTTAGCTAGAGCTTCCTTCGTGGGAATGGATGTAACTGACAAACCTCCAGCCACTTCCTGCTGTGGGCAATTGTTTTTTAGCCCCTTTAAGTAATGAAACGTGTTCAGTTTGTTGTTGCTGTTGCCGTTTTTAAGAAGAAGAAAGACTGGGCTGGCTTTGAAGTTCTCAAACCTGTGAGATGGACGGGCCAAGCCAAGGGCAGCAGTAGTACTTCTTTAGTAATTTCTCTTTGTTATGGCCTCTATTTTCCTTCCTTCTTTCCTTCTCCCTTCCCTTCTTCCCTCCTTTCCTCCCTCCTTCCCTTCTTCCCTCCCTCCCTCCCTCCCTCCCTCCCTTCCTTCCTTATTTTTTTCTGCCTTTGAATTTGATTTCCAATAGGAAATCCAAAGGACTCAGTTTCTGGAGTCCCCTTGTTTTACACGCAGATGGCATGTTAATGAACTCATTACTGTGCATTTTATCCCGCTCTGGACACATTTGTGACATTATTTCTCAAAACAAAATGGGGTTAAGGCAGTTGGTTGATTAAGCTTGATAAGAATTAGGGCATTCTCAAAATACTAGTAACCTATTCTAGGTGGCTGCAAACTGTCCTGTGAACCCCTTACCTCCTCAGAAAAGGTACTTCGAAGCCCTTGTATTTCTAAAGACTACAGAACCTCCTGCCTCCTAAGGTGCACAGCTGGCCCCATGCGAAGATGAATTCAGGGCTTTCTTTGGGATCCTCTTTGCTAATGTGGATATTTGTGTATTATTACGCTAGAGTCTGTTTCTTCACTGCCTTTTCAGCCAGAGATGAGGCAGTGGCCATGTGTGGCATGTTGGGAAGATTCATGCTGGCGTATTCGGTAGTAGTGGGTGCTCTGCTTTCTCTGGAGAAAGGTCCCCCTCCCCCCTTTTATCTGAAAGCCTATCATAAAGCACATATCGAACTGCTGTGTGGAACAGGCCAGAACCAAGTCAGAAAACACTTGGAATCTAATTCTAGTCCTGAAGGGAAGTCAAATGGCAGCTCTGATTAAATTTGTCTTTCTAATCAAATATTAGCCATGGGCTAATCGTTTAATCTCACTACCTTATTTTGCCCATCTGTTAAATAGGAATTTACCGATAACAGCTGTATTTACTAGTGCATTACATGTAGCTCATTAAAGAGAACAGGCCTTTCTACTCTGAGGATAATACTCTTTGGATTGTGAGTATGGACACTAGAAGATAATAGTAACTTCTCCGATTTAAGATGTAGTTATAAGGGCTCCTGTCCACTTTGGAAATGTTTTTAACTGTGTCCTTGGCATATCAACTCCAATGTATGCATGTGTCGGGAGGTGAAATTTGATCCAAAACAATGGGCAACACTCAAATGGTTTATTTGGCCTTTAGGATGTGTCATGTAATTTTAAAATTCAAGGCAATAATGCTTTTGTTAGGCAGATGTTACACTTAATTTGTAATTTCATAAACTCAGGCCAAATGGTTGATAGAAGGTAGTTCAGGAAAGGAATGAATGTATATTGAACAAGTCTATGGACCAGGTATCTTTTGTGTGTGTGTGTGTGTGTGTGTGTGTGTGTGTGTGTGTGTGTGTGTGTTACTCCCAGCAGGCAGCTTCGAAGACGTTCCCATTCCCACATTAGCAGTGGATAAAGCTGGAAGTAGAGAGATTAGCCACAGTTAACCTTATCGAGGTGAAGTGACTGGGCCAAGGCCACACAGCTAGTGTGTGGGCAGAGGCCACTCTGAGGCCAGAGCCTTATCAAGGTCCCCACAGTGTCCTGCAGGACAGCATGTTGGGGTTAGAGTTTAAGCACAGCATGCCCTGGTCTGCTGGTCTATGGTGAAGTATCGAGTTGGTGCTGTGCGCTTACAGTCGTGCAGACGCTGAGGACTGAGAATGCCTGGCTACCGTAGGAGACGCTGGCCTCGACATCTCAGTTTGTACAGGAAAACAGCTGTGTCTTTTTGACGGCCCGCTTTGTTCTTGTTAAAGGACCCAACGTTTGTTCTCTTTCGCATGGCTACTGGGGGAAGGAGAAGAAATTAGCTGATAATCCAAGAGAGTTAACAGCCGCTGAGCTCAGGGCTTCACTGGTGGCTTTCTCTTGCTTCAAGCCCATGTGTGAACCAGAGTGGTGCCGCCGTGAAGATGGCGAGGCCTGACTTCATTGAGTCCCTGCTGCTTGGTTTGTGGAATAAGCTGGGGAAATGTCTGAATCTTCCGCACTTCATGTCTTCAGCTTGGGAGATCTCACTGAGAAAGAGTGGTGCCTTCTTTCTTCTTTTTCTTCTCTTTCCTCCTCCTCCTTCCCCCTTCCTCGTTCTCCTCCTCCTCCTTTTTACATCACAATTGAGAGATTTAGCAAACCTCATTAGCACTGTTAAAATAATGTGAGTCAAGCTCTGGATTGGTTAGCATAATT